>NC_056745.1:1276174463-1276214463 GCF_019279795.1 Protopterus annectens
AGGAGGTTGTGCCTCTATTTTAGGGGGCACCCTCACCCCGACTGTCACACAGCAGTGTCCACCTCTTATTGTACAGCCTGCTAAAGGTACATGTCCACAATGCAGGTTGCTCTGCCATGAGGAGCTTGTGTTCCTCCTGTCAGGTACAGCCGAGTCTATGCAGTTGTACTGCTGCTTAGGTAATACATGGGTGTAGAGCTCTGCATACTTGTCTGTCCCATCTGAGAGGGGAAGGTTCAGTTATGCTATGTAAACCATCCCATAGGAGGTAATACATTGCTTTGTTGAAGTATATGTCTGTATTTCCTACAAGGTGGGTTAGGTCTGATAGTTTTAATGAGACTGATCTATGGTCAGATCTCACCAGGGAGAACCTTACAATGGTGGGCTGCAGTGGTCACTCATATTGGGAAATACATGAAGCACTATGTTGACTCCCCTTGTGGGGATGTGACACCACTGGTCCATGGCATTGTAGTTAATGATATGAACTAACCTTTGGTCAAGTAAGCTCCAGCATGACTAAGCAACACAGTTGGTGGTTACTTAATGCCACCCTAAACCATGGTACACTGATATATCTTGATAGACACGCATACATTCAAATAAGCACAACAAGTGTCTTGATTCATGGAGCTGCTCCTGTAGCTAGCAATGGCTTGATTAGGTGCCCTGCTAGCAGTAAATAACACCTGCAGTGTCTCCGGGAAAGCATAATGTTTCACTAAATCTGGATGTGTATCTATCCTTAATGAATATGTATATACCACCTGGATTACCTTGCACACTGCCAATTTAAGGTCTGAAGATGTGGAAGGATGTGTAGTCCGGTATGGCTGTGGTGATGTCCACACCCATGAACCAGGTGTCTTTGCACAAATGTCTGCATATTTCAAGGTGGGAACACCTTCTATGCAGTGGGGTTCAGTGTTGCCATTCCCAGTGTGGAGAAGCATAACCGTGATGTGTATGAAGATGGCATTCTCACTGGAAAGTTTTCCCTTCAGATAGTGCCTACAGGATGCACTGTGGGGGTGTCAGCAGCCTTGGCCAGTACATCCCAGGGGTGAAAAATGAAGACCATTTCTGGTAACGCATTGACGTCTGTTGAGCAAGCCATCCCAGGCAGACATGTAGTGAATCCCCTTACAATGACACCGCACACTAAGGCAATTATTGATGTCCCTCATTTTCTGTGTGTATTGAGCCATCATCTTAGGTGAGGGTCAAATGCAGCTGAAATGTATTTGCATACCTGCGAGAGACACAGATTGTCTAAGCTCCATCATGTGTCTGCATACAGCCTGGTGACATATGTCCCTAGTCAAACACACCTGGAGTAAATATAATGTCATCAATACATCACCTGATATTTCTTGAGTTGCAGCAATGTGTGGTATGGTATATCATGTCAACCCACAGACAGCTAACTGTGACATTTCCCATATGTAGCCTGGTGACATGGACATCAATGTTTCTCAAGATGTACTCAGCTATGAATAATAGGTTTGCTTTTGTGTTTTGCCTCAGGTGTGTGATCAGGGGGACAGTGGTGCGTGGGCTATTATGTGTACTGTGTTCTCCAGAGGTAGGATTTTCTGAGGTGTCTGTTGTTTGAGAATGTGTCTGGTAAGGAGCTCCAGACATGCAAGTGTGTATGATGTAGGTGTGGATGGTGCAGGAGGTGAGCTGTGCATGTTGACAAAATGTTCATTACCATATATACTGACTGCAGTGTGAGACATCATGGAATCATGGCTTGCAGTACAGTCACATCTGTCACACATTGTGTTTGTGTGGCATAGCAGTAGAGGGGTTGGTACACTTTCCACATGTCATCAGCCATCATTAATAGTGCCATTAGCAACACAGTCATGCTTGTGTGTACATCACAGCATGCCATCATTATGCAGTGTCATGACAGATGGTGAAATGTAACATGCCACCTTTATTTAGGTGCCCTAAGGTAACACATCACCTGACAGTGTGGCATGCAATGCTTTGCCAGACATGTGGACCTTGGATTGACCATAATCCTGCCATTAGGTATGGTCCCAATACCATACCTACAAATGTGACACTGTGCAAGTCCCGCAAAGTTAGGGTCATGCTGTCACACCCTTGGCGCTGACAGCCTGAAACACAGTGTTTGAAGGCACGCCATGCAGTGAGGATTTGGATCCCCATGCATGCACACAGGACCTGTTCAATGTTGCTGACATGACATCATGTTGGCTTGCATCCCATGCATGCACACAGGACTTGTTCAATGTTGCTGACATGACATCATGTTGGCCTTGCAAGCATACAATGCCTGTCAAGCAACTACACAGCACACTGATTGTTGTGTGACATGATGTAGTAACACAGACATTTATTACAGGTACATAACTGTACAATATGGCATACCCAAGACATGTGGCAGGTGGACCAGTCCTCTGCAGTTAGCCTTACAGCCATGTCATGCAGATATCTACCATTAATATGTTGAAGGGCAGGATGGATGAAGTGCTGTGAAATTGTCATCTAAGATGGATCTCCACCACTGAGCTGCTTGTTTCAGCAAGCCTGGACATCTAAGTCACTGGAGATTGCACATTATATTGTGATGCTGCAGCTTTGACCCTAATCACCATCTGGTCAATTCTCTAGTGACATACCATCAACCCTGGTACAGAAGTCATAATACATGCAAAAGCCAACTGATTGATCAGGTTGCTAAGCAAGGCATCTACGTGGGGGAGGGGTATGTGAGGACTACAGAGCCTTTCATGATGTGGGACAACCATGTGGATGAACAAACAGGCTGTGTCCTGCTACTCATCATGAGCTTTGTAGTAACATTTTGTGTGTGATGACAGAACAAGTATCTGAGCATGGTATCCCATGACAGAGTGGTTGTGGTGAGACCATCAGTAGTAGTAGCCAGGCACCAGCAATTCAGCTGACTCCCCTGCTCTCCACATTCTTCACAATGTAATTGTGTTCTTTCAATACACACCACTTCAGTAGCATCCAACTGCAAAATACCTGTTAAAAACCTCCCACCTTACCTTCACAGAGTATACATATTACACATCCCACCATTGTTTGTGCTCTATGCAGACACCTTGGATGACTCTTTCTTGGAACATGATGGAAGTAACTGCAATACTTAGTTGCAAAGAGGACAACCAGCATGCAGTGCCAAGCAGTGTCCCCAAATCTCTCAGTCATTTGATATGTAAAGCCATGAAAGGAGTTTGCATGGATATGATCAGCAACAATGTTGTACACCTATTGATGCTGGACCAAACACAGTTTGTTTTGCTCAAGGGCAGATCATGCTTACCTACCCTAACTGGTAGACCTCATTGGATGTTACACTATGCAATGGATGATGGGAATATGACTCACTCCACCTACCTTGGCCTGACAAGGTGATTGACAATATTAGGCCAGCAGGCTTTGCTGGAAACTGTGTAGGTTATTTACAGCATAGCATGTTAGCTGGTGGATAACCAAGTTTCTGATAGTCATAATCTGGGAAGATAACATTGGGGAGACCTATGCTGCAATGAAGCCAGTCACCAATGGACTTCCCTTAGATATCATTAATGGAGTACCCCTTATAGCCATTCTCTTTTTTGCAGTCATAGCCACTGTCAGTGACCTCTGAATGACTACATTAGCAGGTGATTGCATATTAGGAGCTGTCACTGAATCCCACACAGAACCAACTGTTATCCAGGATGGCCTGTGACACACATTCAGTTGTTGTCAGAGCCACTGACAAATAGTAATTGCCAAGTACTGCACAATACTATCCTTTTGGAAGTCATCCACCTCTGGAAAATGTAGTAGTGTCTGCACACCGCACACAGTTGAGCAATTACTCATGGACTTATAGTCACAGAGAGCAATGTAGCCTTTGACTTTCACTGGTTGGTAAGTTGTGGGGATCCATTCAATTTTGCACAACCTATGCAGAAAGGTATTGCACATAAATCCCAGACTGTCATTGTTATACTGTATTTGGCACTTATCAAACCTATCATTCTGTGGAATGGAAGCTTTGCTATGCCACTGCATAGGTATATCTTGCAACTGTAGCAGCCGCACAGGTTCCGTGGTAAAGCAATATGCACTGCAGATAACATGTCCAATGCAGTCTATGTTAAGAGCATACATGTGTAGTTTATCTCCTACATGCTTTGGAAGGGATGTGTATGACTGCCATACAGGGAGGTGTCATTTCCCACTGTGTACCTCCTGCTTATCCAAGACAGAAATAATACATGTATTACCTGCTCTAAACACCTATACCATCACTGTGGTCTAAATAGTACATACTGGAGAGACAGGTATGTAACACAGACACTACATCCTATATGTAACAGTCTCCCCATGCATATAAAGCACACTTCTGCTGTAATGCACATCATGTGCAAGTTACACAATGGGATGCAGAACAAGACAATCAAAACCAGTGTAGGACAACTTTTTGCAATGGACACAGGAAATTTGTACATAGGTCATCTCCATCACCACAACTTGTAGATATGTTAGCTCCAGAAACCCTGGTGACACTTATCAAGGGTATCAGACTGTGTCTTAGATGAGGTATGAATGAGTAGGCTGCATAATGCCATTGTCCTTGTTAGTCTACTATACAGATATGACCCTATGGAGCCATGCACCTATTCTGCTGTACCTTGCTGGAGACATATGTCTCCTGTGCTGACATTCCATCCTGTGCTGTGACATCTATGTGCTTATTGTCACTCTGTATCTATAGGTGTCCCCTAAAGACTCCTGAAACTGAACCATAAACAGGTCTGTGACACACCCTTCACTGTGCAAGTATACAGCCATTACAACATCATACAACATAAGGTACACAAAATTATGTGGCTTACTCATTACAAATGTCAGCATACAGTATTTGTCAGCAACAACTACAAGTGGCATGTCAAAGCAACACCACATTACAAAAATACATATTAATTTATATAGTCAACCTGTGCATCAGACCCATAGATTCATTTCCTTGCATCAGTGACAAGGATGACAAGGCTGGGGCACAGGTATCATCACTTGTACAGGGTGTAGTGGGGGGTGCAGGAGGCCTAGGCTGACCCAATAGGTTGAAAGCATGTGTGTGAGTCAGGAAGGGAAGCACGACCATAGAAATGTGCCATGTGTGTCTGTAAATGATCTAATTTTGACAGTGGCATGTGAGTGTGTGCATGAACACAGTCAAGCTCAGTGCTACCCCTACATGTGTCCATGTTGGACAGCTGTGAACCTTGCATGGTAAAGCTGACAGTTCACCTTCTCCTCCCCGAACATGGGAACCGGCTCTGCCAGAAGTTGCACTGGCACCTCCATGGCCAAGTTCAGAAGCGGTGCTAGTACATGACAGTGACTGTTGTCTGCTGGGACTGTGTCCTCTACAGGAAACCCCAGGACCATGAGTCCATGGTCTGCCACATCTTGGTGTGGTCAGCACACTCCTGTCTGGAGCTCTGGACGTACTGCCACTATGGCAGCGTGACTGAGCACTGCCACATGGGCTCTCAGCATATGTTGTTGCTGACCTACGTCCACAAGTCCAATGCTCAGCTCCAATCAGATGTTCTATCACAGGTAATGTGTGTTCCAAGACATATATTCTGCAATCTGTCTCAGACCACTTTCTTTTCACTGCATCAGTGAACCAATCCAGGGTATCACCAACATGATGGAGGCAATCACCAATGTCAGTTTGTGCTGCATCCATAACCCTGAGGATTCATCTGAAGTTCCTTTTGGAATGTGCCTGTGCCTCCATGATGGCTTGAAACAAACACCTAGTGACCCTTGATGAGATACCTGCAACAGGTGGCAGAAGGAAAGCAGGCCTCCTGTGAGCAACCCTATCAATCCACCTGTGTGGAAACTCCCCAGCTCTCTGGCTATGGCCAGTGTCTACACTCACTTGCGCCAGAGTTGCCACACTTTCCTGTTTAATGCCCCCACCCTCTGACTGTCCAATATCTGTGGCCTCTGGGGACTGGGTATATGTAGGCATACTGACTGTATGCAGTGATAAAGAGGGCAGAAAAGTAATGCAAACCTCTGGGACAAATTCAGCCCCTGAATACCTACATGTGTCTTACTTTGGCCACCATCATCATCAGAGTCTGAAGAGATACTGACATCAGGTTGTGTAGGAGATAGAGCCCAACCCCCCAGTCACCTGTGTTAAGAAAGAGAAAAGAAATACATTAATACCTGCAGTATTATGCTCTGCAGTACTATATTGTAATATATGTAAAAGTATTCTCTCTTGTCACTAATACAGATCTGTTTAACCCCCAACCTCATATAGTAGGAGATGAGGACATTACTTTTCTCACAAACATCTGTAGTTAATTGTAAATATAAGCTCTTTAGACTGCAATCTTATCAGCAACAATGAGGTACATCATTGACATTTGTGAAGACTCTGCACAGTTGTCACATATCTGTAATGTCCTGACAATACTATCATATCTATAAGTGTTGTCACACCTACAAGACATAGGTATGACTCTACAGTGTGTACAGTCAGAAAATATCTGTGTAGTTGGCATTCCAGCCAGCAGGCCTGGGATGACATTTTAGGGAATACATTGTAGTAAATCTACATCTGTAACAAAACAGTGTTGTGCTTATCAGGGTGAGGACCACAACCTTGTCCGATTCCTGAGGGACCTGTGAAAAATTGAGGGAGTAGTAATGTAAACACCACCACAAGTTGCACTATAAAAAGGTAATACATCCATATATGTGACATTTACAGTAGTTAGTTTGTTAATTGTCATGTTGGTCATAATATGAGCATGAGATTCAAACTGTAGTTAAACTCCTCCACCCAAAGAACAAACACCTGACACCCATGTAAAAATATCGACACCCTGACACAATGAATGCTACAGTATTCCAATGCTGATCAAACTAAGCATACCTGGGCAATTCTCTGGGGGGGAAACTATGGCACCCGCATCCACGCTATATGGTGTGATGGATGCCTGGAAGCTGTCATGTGTTCCTCGGTTCACCAGGAATTCCTCAGTGGCTGAGAGTGGTTGCTCTGCTGCAGGCCCTCAACCAGTGACACCACAATCCCTGGCCACATATGCTGCTCTTCTGTGTGTAGCATTAATCATATATGTGGCGCAGTGTCAAACCTGCACATATGTCCTGCTCTGGTGACCTATAGAATTCCCATCATGGAGAAGGTCAGCCCACAGTGCTGCCCACTGTTCCCTGTTGTGCCTCCCCTAGACAATAGGAGTTTGTGGTGTTGACAGAGGCCTTCCAGGATTATATCATCCTCAGCCTCTGTAAAAGGGGCACGTTGTCTGGTATACATGTTTCCTGAAAGAGAACAAAACACGGCAGGATCACATATGTGGAAGTACACTATGTAGTGCTACAAGAACAGAATTGCTGGCATTATCCTCTGCTTGATCACACATGTCATGTTCCACAGTGTGCAAACATACTAACCATGTGGATACAACTCAGATACTAGCAATAGTCAGCTATTCCCATGTGTGCTATGACAGATACTGCTGTATTATCATACACCCAACACAGGAGTCCATTGTAGTGTGTCCCCTAAGGGCAACCCCCTTGATAATATGTCAAAACAACAGTGCCAAACAAATAGCAGTGTGGTATTACAACCACTATAAAGGGGCAGTCCCGCGAGACCAGTGTGCCACATTGACAAAAAACATTCCACCCTTGATGTACTGCACATCGTCTGTAGGTGTAACAAATCTGGAGATCAATGACATGTCATTATTACAGTTCTAAGAAAGGTTTAATGCTGTAATCCCCATTCTCTCTAAGTATATTCACACATATACATCATTTTGTAAACGAAAAGGTTACATACCTGATAGAGTGCAATACTCATCTGTTGATATGTGCTGCTATATAAAGTGTGTAGCAATGCATTTCCATCTGAAAAATATCTTATACAGACTGGTTCCCTTAGCCAGCTGTTTGCCTTTTTAACATGGTTATCATTACCAAATGACTGGCTCTTAACCAGTCTGCGGTTATAAAATGCTAATTGCAGCCAACACAGCTGATTTGCAGTATAATCAGCCAATGACATGCAACCACTGAACAAGATATAAGGCCTTCATGTAGATTAGAAGCCTTTTCTGATATGTTGTGTTGGACAATCCTGGGGTCAAGATACTACAACATCACAGAGGATACATCTATAGCAGCTTCTTTTACATACAGATGTGTGTGCTACAGTAAGCAGCTGATGTTGCGGGCGATAGGCATAGGCAGAGAGTGTGAACACTTTGGAGGACAGCAAGCTGTAAGAGTAACTGTGGGAGCTGTGGCAGCCTTGTTGTAGAGGCAGGGCCAGAGTAAGGGTACCCATTACACTGCAAATTAAGGCATGTGTTTAAGGTAAGTATGTTAGGGATTGGTATCATTAACAGAGTAATAGGCAACATGTTTGTTGTGTCCTTGAGCAATATAGGGGGCTAAATATGCCATTATGTCAACCATTTAGGCAACAGTCAGACCATGCGTTACATTATGGTAGTTATTCAGAATGTGTGCCCTGGCAGTCCTTGTTACTAGCAGGACCTTCATATGTGTATGTTAGTTGTGCAGCTGTGCTGATCTGTAATATTATTATGAAATGATTGTGTGCTACACTCTGATATTAGTGGGCATCATTTGCATTACCTACGCTAAAATCCTCTGTGAATGCATATTAATGCAAGACTTGACACATTATGCACTTATAGTGTTGCTACAGGGATATGTCATGTGTTCTGATCTGCAGGCCTGTGACTTCCATCAGTCAAAAGCAGACATTTCATTTGAAATTCATAGTGTGGATATAGAGTGCATAACTCAGTCATTCATTGCGGGCTTCACAATAATGTAATTTAAATGCTACACATCACTGGATTTGAACCCAAGACTATGTGTGGCAAAACGTACTGCTTGCAAAGCATTTAACAGACTGAGCTATTGAGTCATTATTAAGTATGCATATTTGTGAAGATATAAGTACACACATACAGTGTGTGACATACCTCCATTACATCTATTATTATGTGCCTGGCTTAATAGGGATGTATTTCTCCACCAGTGTCCCAACTGAACATGTATTTTGTCATTAATGTTTTTAGTAGGTGTACTTGTACATGTTGCTGTTAAAAGTGCCCATTTACCTGCTATTAAAGACCTCAGTTGCATCCATTAGCCTTTGCCTGACTTTCTATTGCTGTAGTCCTGTAACAGAGTAGAAATTACATTCCCAATTTTTCCATTACTTTTTCAGCAACTTTGCAAGATACAGCATGATGCACAGCTCTGCTTACACACACTTAATTATGCTAACTTGCAACTACTATGTTTTGCTTAAACCATATGTTTTAATTAACAACTGTATGGCATGGCAGGTTAATGCAGTGGTCTGCAGGTGCAATGGTCTTGGGTTCAAAACAGGGGATGGGTGTTTATTCTGTACATGTTTACTGTCATTTCAAACAGATATATCAATATAGCTCCATTTACCTGAGCTTACTGATGCTGCGCAATATGATGTATCATGCAACATCATGCAAAAACTCTTTAAAGAAAAAAAAAAGGAGAGATGGGACAGTGGTGAAATGGGGTGCAAGCAGGAGGAAAAACATAATAAAAGGCAGGAAGGGTGTAGGGAAGAACCATAGCTATCAATTTCTTGTACAGCAACAACTGTGGACTTTGACCAAATTTGTAGATTAATTTGGACTGTCACGCCAGAGGGAGGGGTGAGGACGACATAACTGCATTGTCAAGCCAATTGGATCAAATTATGTGTTTCCAGTGGACACGTGTGAAATGGTGAGCTCTATATGGGACAATATCGTTTTTGGGACAGGTGCCCATTTTTTTAAGGGAGAGTGGAATGTTGAAGAAGGGACATAGTACATGTAGGGGGGGTATGTTAGGAATGTGAGGAAGCTTTTGCAGACAGACAAGACAGCAGACAGGGATGGTATGTGACACAAGGGGTGAACACCCAGTCTCAAATATCTCTGCAAAGTAGCCGCATGACTCAAGTCTCCACCCATGGGAATGTCAGCACTGCTCCTTCACTGTTCCTGGGGTGGCAGTGGTGGAGGCTGTGCTCCTGGGTGAAGATGCCCCACCAGGGTGGCCAGCATGCCCTCCATCCAGCACAGGCAGTGTCCAAAACCAAGGAACACAGTCCTGTGCACCAAACCTGGCAGTTCATCATGGGTGACAACACCCCCTCCACCACTGCTCCCAGAGGGAGAACAAACCCTGCCTTGTGGGGCAGAATTACCTAATGCCACAGGTAGTGCAGAGATAGCAGAGGGGACAACACAAGGCTGGGTCCCAGACATGCTTGGCCCATGTGCCACAGCCAGAGGAGCCAAGGTAGATGGATCACCTGGAACTGGCCTAACTTGTTGCACTGTAGTAAATTAGTTACAGTAATAGGTTAAGGTTAGTAATAACCAAACCAATTTTAGTATTAACATGATGGAACATATATTGATTAATCCAAATACATATTAAGGCATATTACATAGAACACAACATTAAACAACATAACAGTAAGTATGTTAACAGCAAGCTAGAATGAAATAACCCATAACACCAACAAAACAGTCTAACAGAATATATTAATATAAATAATAATAATAAATAACATCAATAAATTAAGGAAGATAAGGGGCAGGGAGACAGAGAGAAACATATCATTAGTGAAGTCCCAGATGATATTAATACACAGACTGCTAATACATACTTCTACAAGTTTGCAGTGTCAGTTGAGTACAGTGGCTCAAATTCCTCTACAGATGATGTAGCACATACATACCTCTCAAGCTGTTAGCATGGGACAGTATGAGCCAAGCACTAACAAATCCAGGTACGCAACTACACAGTACTGTTTCACATAATGTACACGTATGTAACTGCCAAGGTGTTCTGTAAACAGATTTGCAAATACATTGCATTCCAGGTAATCATTTATCTGCTAATCCTGGATCAGACAGATTGGGCAGTTGTCATTACATTATGAAAAATCATGACACTTGACATATATGTTTGTGTACATTAAGTAGACTAGACAGTCATCATGTCTTAGTTGGCAGGCATGGGAGTAGAACCCAAAAGCTGTGACTGCAGGGGACATGTGCACATTATGTAACAATTGACTGCAGTGACATTTGAACCGACATGAAATGAATACAGCCCTACTGCATTTATTTCAACATATTCTTATGAAACCACAATCCTGCTTTGCACTTTATTGTTATTGCTCCTTAGAATCTCTGAAGTATACACATGATATCTACCCAGAACATGGTTTACCACTACTGTTTTCAGAAAATATCAGTACTTGCCACAATCAGGGCACATCTTGGCCAGGCAGCCAGCATGAGACTGGACATTGTGAGCCCATTCAGCTGCAGCTGTTGGAAGATAAATGCACCATTATTCATACCAGTTTTGCACAGATTCAGCTTGTATTTCAGTAAAGTAGTGACAAATATACTTAAATATCTGTGGGGCATGCCCAGCCCTAGTTTCTTAGACCCAGGTGTGCAAGGTTACCCTCTTCCTTTGCTTCAGGTCATCATAGTGGTGATGACACTGCTTTCCATTGCAGGTCATACCAGTAGCACTGGTAAGATCCCTGGCCAACTGATCTCAGGCTTCAGCTTTACATTCTGAGCTCTGGTAATCACCATGCAACAGCCAGGGTTCATAGATTTGGACCAGGAGTCCAACAAATACGCTGGACTCCTGCACACCCCACCTCTATGCCAGAAAGCATGCTCCCTCACCAACAAAGTTAGGCATATTGACAGGTTAATAAGACTCCAATGAATGCTGCAGAATTCCCACCTATTGCCTTTAATATAGGCTGTTTTTCTGCCCTTACACATCATACTGCAACATTCAAAAAGAAGCCTCATTTGCTTATCATCGCGCAAACTCACTTAGCATTGTGTAAACTCACACAACTGTATCTTAGCAAAGCTTAGCAATGTGCAAACAGGAGTAGTCATTAACCATGTTTAAACAGTGCTTAACACCATGCAGCTTTTTCAAGTATAACAAATTTGTTTTTAAATTAAACAGCTCTTTAGGTCAGCTCACACATTTCCACAGCAATAAATGTAAAAAGGTATGAATGCTGGGAAATCAAACCCGGCACCTACAACACTCTAGGCCATTACTATACTTACTCAGCTAAGTGGATAGTAAGAAAACAAGTATATGTTCACATATACTTCTAAACTACCTGTTAATGTTGCTAAGGCACCAAGCAAACAGCCATTCAAAAAAATAAAATAAAAAAAGTAGATAAAAATAAATAATAAATTACATCCGGTTTCTATTTTTAGATGTCCGGCAGATGTCAACTGTATATGTGTAAGCGCTGCTCAGCACGGCTGTGCTCCATGCTGTGCCACACAAATGGGCATTAAAAGAAAGTATAATAAATAATTAATTACATCCGGATTTTTAGATGTCTGTCAGGTGTCAGCTGTGTATGTGTAAGTGCCGGTCAGCATTGCTGCACTCTGTGCCACACTGGGCAAGCAGGCATAAAAAAAAAAAAAAAAAATTCACACATATTTCCACACTGCAAGGGGTATATTACAGGGATTATTCTCCATACATAACATCTGTCCAGGAATTCCCTGGACAATCCACAACCTTGGGACACTACACTACTGCCTACATGGCTTCAATATCTATGTTACTGTGATCTCCCTCGGCAGCATGCCATGATTAATATGCATGGAGAGCTGCCGAGGAGGAGCCAAGGCCATGCACACTGGTACATTCTGTGTAGGCTCTACACGGAGCCTACATAGATTTTATTGATACCTGGGGAGTGTCTTTTTACTCTGAATTTGCAAGATGAGTATTAAAATGCAGCAAGTTCACTGGGTTTCATTGCTGTGATCCAAAAATGTATTCCCCTAATTGCATTTCTTCTGTACAATCCATTTATGGTACTCCAATACAATAATGGATTTAAAATAGCTGGAAAATTAGTGCAGAGAATTTATGAGAGAAACGTAGCTTAGGAGCATGTAAATGTGATAAAGAAGAAAAAGTGACCGGAAACTTGTAAAAATAAAGTAACTGACATGTATGATTGTTAACATGTATGGCTATCACATTGGATCAAAAGAAATTGATAGAAATCTCATAGTTACGGTGACAATGTGAGTTTTTGCCATTTGTGCCAAGGAGAATAGGGCAGTGCATGTGTAACATATGCCAGCATAGTTAGCTGGAGATTTGCAAATAGTTCTGTAATAATTTTCTGTCTTTTGGCTATCATACTGACTTGTACAGATGCTTATGTTAAAAATGTACGAACAGTGCCATTATAACTGACTAAAGTTTCATGTTTAAACAAAGAATTCTATAATTTTCAAGTACTGCAACAGATCATAAAAAAATTCTGAGTCTATTTTCTACCATAGTCATGTGATCAAATCAGCACTGAGGGGATGGAAATCACAGATCATTTTGTTTTGTTTTGCTTTGTTTTCTTTGGAACCTGATATAAAAATATATGAGTTATCACAGTCAGTTGAGTTAAGTTAGATCAGTGTAAGTGGGAAGAACATCACTTTGCCTTGTGGAAGTAAGCAACTCAGCATCTAATCTTACCTTGCTGTATTAATTAAGTTAGACAGGGAACAGTTCTTCTTCTTTAGGCCATCATGAATTCCAGTGAGATTAGCTAAGTATTGTTTTTCTGCATCTGCTTGAATGTGTCAAACTGTGTTATGTTTATTTCTCCTGTGACTGAAACTCTGATGTTTGTTGCACTTAAGTATTTTATTTTACTATTTATTATTTAATGTTTTCACACCTTTTATTGTGGCTGTTCTTTTAGAATTAACTTTTATCATATTGACAGTACTTGTGCTTATTCTAGTGACTTCTTGGCCATTCTGAAAAGCCTTGCTGCTTGGGCTATATTCTACCATTTATGTTAGTATTGATTTTACTTGGTTTAACTGGATACCCTTTTAAGAGCCTGGCAGTGACTGCCTGGTGGAAGCATCATTACTTTATTGTCTGGGCATAAGGAGCACATCTAGTAAATCTGTGCCCACCTTTCCCAGGAGTGTATGTGTGTGAAAATCAAATATCCAGGTGTGGGTGTGTCAGTCACTTGGAACTGCTCTTGGCAGAAATTGTGCTGGATTCAGAAAGATGTATTTTAAATTACTGTGTAAATCCATCCATGTTTTAGTGACAATCTCTCACCAGTGGGAGAGGCTTGAGACTCCTTGATTACTGACCTGGGTAGAGAGGACCCATCACATATGGGTGGCAGTAGTGGGATAATTAATTGAACTTCAATAGCCTGTGGGCAGTTGTCACAAAGGTGTGTGTGCTCTCAACAGCCACAAGGTAGACATTCAGAGTTACATTTTCACAACAGTTTTATTTATTTTTGTTAGTTTAGTTTAGTGAAGGAAAGCAGGCAAAGACGTTAGCAGAGGATTATGGTAAGCTGACAAAGAGCCAGTTGGCCAAGGTGTGCAAAGCCAAAGAGCAGGTGCATGCTAACCGGACTAAAGAGGAAATGATGTCAGCCTTAATCGGAGCTGCAGCATGGACCAGTGACAAGGAGGACAACCAGTCTGGTGTCGGGCTTGTGCAGTCTTCAGAAACAGGACAGCTCACCTTTTCCTCAGAGGACTTAAAAATTCCATCTGGAGTTAAAGACACTTGAAATGGAGGCCAGACATTTGGAGACTGAAGAAAAGGAGAAGCAGCATCAACATGAGGCCGAAGAAAAGCAGAAGTAGAATGAACTGGAGGGCAAATGTTTGGAGGCTGAAGAAAAGGAGAGGCAGCAACAGCATCAACTAGAGGCCAAACATTTGGAGATTGAAAAAAAGAGAGACTACAGCATTTGGGGATGAAAGAAAATGAGAGACTGCAGCAAGTGGAGGTTGAAGAAAAAGAGAAGCAGTGGCAACATGAGAGGGAGATTTTCACTCTTCGGTAAGGTCATGCAGGTAATGGGGAAGGAAATGACCAGACTCCAGAAACAATAAAGGTCAGTAAATTTCTTCCACGGTCTGCAGAGGGAGATGACTTTGATAGTTTTATTCATATATTGAAAGAGTATGTAAACAATATAATGTTGACCGAGAGCTCTGAGTACCGGTCCTGACCCCCTTACTTCATGGTAAAGTTGTAACTGCTATTTCTAAAGTGTGTGATACTGATTGAAGATTACATTTAAAAGTTTCATGAACATAGACACAAAGCAGATGAAAGTGAATGTGATTATATTGCTTAGTTAGGCACTTACTTTCACAGGTATGTGAGGGGGTGTCAAGTCTCCACTTTTGCAAGACTGGCAGATCTTTCGATGAAGGAACAAGCCCTTAATACTTTGCCTGCGGATATGAGAATCTGGTTGGCAGACCAGGAGTGCAATTCTCTAGATGTGCTGGGGTGAAAAGGAGACATTTACTTAGCAAGCAGGGCATCACTGCACAAGAAGGGATGCCCAGTGCTGCACATGGATATAAAGGAACTCATGGTGGGCAGCCTAAATCATCCAACAGAGTCTACCATTAAAATGGGAAGCCACAAGTTCAGGTACATGGCCAGGATCAGGAGTCAAATGTTTTAAATGTAATCAGAGAGGCCATGTAGCATACAAATGTCCACTGAATCAAGGTGGAGAACAAAATGTGAGGGAGCCTGTGATCACCCTCCACCTCTGGACCAGTAATCAAGAAGCCTCAATCCTCACCACTGACACCTGTGGGGAACATTCACTGAGAGGATAACAGGTACACACACAGTATCTCCAGATGCAACTTTCTGCATCAAGCACAATCAAGCACAATTTCCCTTAAGACCACACAGGGAACACAGTCAGTCTGAGACTGGTTTCTCCCTCTTTCTCTAGATCCCCAGTAAGACTCCCCACTGGCACAGCTTTAGAGTTGAGATCTCAGCTGAATGTCCAAGCCAAGACCTACAGAGCCCTCTCTGTCCAACCAGTGCTTCATGTCTCTGCCAAAGTAGCTGACACACACATTCTTGGAGATTTGATTTACACACACACACACACACACACACACACACACACACACACACACACACACACATGCACACACACACACGTAGACACACCTGGAAAAGATTGGCACAGGTTTACTAGCTATGGCCTATTATGCCCAGACTATAAGGTAGTTACCACCACCACCAGTCACTCCGGCCAGCTACCTTAAGGCCCTTACAAGGATACTCAATATACTGAGTGAAATTAATATTAATACAAATGGTAGTTTGACCAAGAGCAAAGCTATTAGGAGTGGTCCACACAGTGTCACCAAGTAAATATGCATATATTCTCAAAACTTATATATCTCTACAAAGATCAGACACAAAAAGGTTTAAATATGTTTAATAAAAAATAATAAAAGAACAAGAAAATACTTATATATTCACAGTGACATCAGGGTCCAAAATCACAGGAAATATTTAAAATATCATTGAAGGACAGACTCAGACAAATAAAGAAAAACAATATCTAAACTAAGCTTCACTATATTCCTGATTGAATCTAAGAGAATTACTATTCTCTACTTACTTAATAGAGCAAGGCAGATGATGCGGTGAATGGTCTTTCTTGTTGTCAGGCCCAAGCCAGAATACAGAATGCTCTGTATCACTAACAGACTTTTCAAGATAATATCTAAAATATTACTTCTGGGATGGTTTGCAGAATAATATCACTTCTGGTTATGTGACTTCTAGTTCCCATGCAAAGCCCCATTGCTGGAAGCTGGCAGGATTTAGCACCTAACTTTAAAAATACACACACAATGGCTTTTCTGCAGATCTGTGGCAGGTACTGGAAGTCATAAAACAATTGTATACCTCCATACTTTCAGAGTAATAATTAATTCACCCCAAAGACAATACAGCAAGCTCCTGGTGCAGAATTTGTGTCTCTGGCTGCATTTAAACATGTGAGATGGCATCTTTATGGCCTAGCCCATAAAGTGATTTAATTTCAGATATATTTTAAAGTTTGTTGGACTGAGGTTAACCTTCCTATTTCCTCTTTTAAAAAATATACATTTAAACAGCTACAATAGTGCATGTACATTTCTGTTCTCTCCAGTAAGTCACACTGTGGATACATTTCAAACACAAGCACTTTACAAATACCTTTTCAACACAAACATCTGTACATATCAGTTTGATGTACATATGACATACAGTTCTAATACATTTGTAACAAAAACATCTTGAATAAATCAGTTGGATATTCACAAATGACATAAAATTATTTACAAAATTCCAGTTAGCTATGCTGGCACTACAGCCTATTGTCACAGAGCCAACAAGTGGGAATAAAAGCATGCCAGTAGTAAGCTGTCTGGAGACAACAGGGGTAGCAAATTGTCATATGAATTTGTATCTTATCTTAGTGGATGGAAGATAGACCACTGCTAAGAGAGACACAGCCTCTGACATAACTATTGTGAAGCCTGCAGTGGTTAAAAAGGATCAGGACTTGCTTGGGCAGTCCACTCCCATCAGAGCTTTAGGAGGAAAACCATTCCAAATACCTTTGGCCCAGGTTCACCTTGACTGGGAGGGTGGAAATGGAAGCAAGCAGGTAGCTGTGTTTGAGGATATTCCTGCAGATGTCTTGATAGGGAATTATTTTGATAATGCAGTACCTTGTGTGCATGCAGTTACACACAGTCAGCTTGGAGACAGGTGTGCAAATCTGGTAGCCTGACAATTGTTTGAAGGTCATATGACCTGAGTATGGTATTTAAGATGGAAGAGTTGAATAGTATGTGTATCTGATGAAGTTTTAAGGACTGTAAAACAAAATATATAGTCTTAAAAAGTTGTTTTTTTCAGAAGTGTGCTGTTGCATTTGAAGCTCAATCCTGAACCTGGTGTCACTGCTCTTTCAGTTGTTTGTCTATTTGTTGTGGTTTATTTTTTGAATGTTGCTATTGGCTACCTGTATCTGTTGTGTTTTTAAGTTGCTTTTGAATGTACTATATGTGTTGCTGTGTCTTTAAACTTTATGTTCTCTGTATAACAAGCTGAGCTCTTATTGGGTGATGGGATCATGTGTTATATTTAAAAACTCTGTATTTGAACTGTGTTTTATATACATTGAAGAAAAGACTATTCCTTAAAGCTCTGCTGTTTCCATTTGGATTAAAATAAGTGAGTTTTTTATCTAAAACCAAAAGGAATCACTGCTCCAACGTAAACCAAAAACACTAAAATATGAACAGTTCGAAGAAAGCACAAATTCAATCACAAATCCTTGATCCACACAGGGTACTTTAATAAATTTGACTCTTCAGTCCACCATAAAAAAAGAGAATAAAATGGCTTTGCAGCCAACGAATAAAATGACTTTGCAGTCGCGAATCCACAAACACTGCGTTTTCATTTAAACAACTTCATCAGATGGAGACAAATGCATACCTACACATACCACTCCTTATATTCTCTTTCAGATAATTAGAACAATTAATTAATTAAAATGAAAAAGCAAACACTTACACATTTAAAGGGCTAGAACATAAAAAGCATTCAGCACATGCATTAAATACAACGTGATACTTAATTCTCCCACTACAATCCTACTACTTTCATAATTTAATATAAAACATAATAAACAATAACCAATAATAATAATAAAAATACAATAATTAAAACAATCTAAACTTGCAAAGGTCATAATAGCAGCATAGTCAGTTTAAAACATACTAGGTCCAATAAAACCTATATGTTATGCATTTCCTCATATAATATTATAATATTAAAAAATGATTTTAAAATAATTTAAAAATAATTTTAAATAGATAAATAAAGCAAACATAGCAGTTGAAGAAGGTCACATAAAGAGACACGTTCTAATGTTAAACCCTGATATGCTTTATGCTTTATGGTGCTGGATATAATCATTGTTTGTTTGAGGAAAAATAACTTGTGACATATTGGCATGTTGAGAGTTAGACATTGGTAAGATTGAGTAGTACCACTTGGGAATCAAACCCGAGAGAAAAAAAAAAGGATAAATGTCAAACTTTACTGATTGACTATCTCTACTACAGGAAAAATTACTTACTAAGATGAAAATTTAATTTACAGTAATGTAGAACTGAATGTTGAAATAATGAAGAGATGCCTATTTGTCTGTGACTTTACTTAGTCTTCAGACTGCATTTCTATTTGAAAGGCATTGTCTGTGTTTGCAAATACATCGCATATGTATGCAGCTGCATGATCTATGAAAGACATGGTGGATTAGGTTACATACATTACATACTTCATAATGGGTCTAGTTCAAAACATCGAAAGCCCACAATATCAAAGACCAAATTGTCAAGACAAATGCATCAAAACCTCACTTCAGCAAATGACCAGATCATCAAATCTAGTCCCAGAGTAAGTAACCACTCCAACCACAACTAAGAATGAAACCATACTATCCCCAACCCACGCATGTGGCAGGTTGCTTCCCTCCACACCCCCTAACTAAATATACCAACTCTGAAATTACACTACAGCTAGGAAAAGTGCAAAGGCCACCTTGTTGGCCAACAGGTTACTTACTGTGGGAATGGATTTGCCGATCCGGTCATTTGCTGAAGTGAGATTTCTATGCTTTCATCTTGACAATTTGGCCTTTGGTATTGTGGGCTTTTCATATTTTCAGTTAGACTCTTCATAATACCTGTCATAAACGCAATTGGTTATAATATGTAAAAAATCAATAATTACAACAAAAATATTGTGCACATCACACTATGTATATGTATTCTACATTAAATGTCATCAGTGTCATATTTTACATAATTTACACACATTATATCAGGATACTGAAGCCACCAATGATGATACATTTCTTAAAATAAACAGCTTTAAGATAATGAGGTTTATTTACTGTGACATTAATGAGCAAATATGGTGGTAAATGTTGTGATCCCCTCTGTAAAAGTATCTGTCAGCTGGATTCAAACTCTGCAGCAGATGCAATTGTTTTTTATGACCGCTTCACTTACACTGTGCCACAGGAAAGTTACCTGATAGGTTGAATTTATTCACTGAGTGCTTGCCAGAGAGCTGACATTTGTGCACCACTACTAGGCTTGTTTGCACTACATAATTATTCACTTTTTTCTTTAGGCAGTGAACCATGTTTCTGTGCTGCCAAGCAGCACACAAATGCAAAAGGCATTATAAAAAAATAAAATAGAAAAAAGCTGACAGTTAAATGAATTCCATCAGTGGATATATCCAGGAATGACTAGAGCAAGAACTGCATTCAAGTGGCACATTCATCCTTCCCACATCTCCTTACAACATTAGAAATGTAATGTACTTTGTGGAACACATTATCAGACTTGTAGTTAATGCAAAATAATGTGAAAGTGGACACACAACAGCTCACATGCTGTTAGCAATTACTGAGAATATCTGACTTTTACACAACACAGTGATCTAAAATATGTGTGCAAATATGTATTTAGATGCCCCTGTGTAACATTAATAATTAACTGGATTTGAACATTGCATCACCTGCCTTATTTCTCTCAGTTCACTTCCCTTATACCATGTGCTACAGCGATAGTTATCTGAGAGGTTGAATTTATTCACTAAGTATTATCTAGAGTGCTGACATTTTCACACAGCTGCCAGGCTTGTTTGCATTACAGAAGGTAGCCTAATTTAAATGTTCACTTTTTCCTTAAGCAGTGAACCATGTTTGTACACTGTCAAGTGGAGAGCAAATGCAAAAGGCATTAGAAAAACTTGACAGAGAAAAAAAAAAACTGAAAGGTAAACTTAATTCATGCATATGGTACACCCGCAATCAGAAGAAGTTCATCACATTGACATATTCATCCTTCTCACACCTCCTTGACACATCTGAACTTTAATTTCTGGCACACATTATCAGGCATGTGAATACTGGCAAATCATGTTAAAGGGGAAATGCAACAGCTCACATGTTGTTAGCAGTATTGCCAATAGTTGATTTGCAAACAGCAACACAATATTATCACAAAATGTTTGCAAATATATATATAGATCCCCATCTTTAAAATTATCACTTCACTGGATTTGAACCTGGCATCAGCAAATTCTTTCTATAACATCAGTGCACTTAGACTTTGTGCCTCAGAGAAAGTTATCTAACATGTGCATTCACTTCACTGAGTACTATCCAGAGTGCTGATGGCTGCACACTTGTGCCAGGCTTGTTTTGCTACAGAGTGCAGCCTAAATTAAAGTTGTCACTTTTTACCTTAGGCAATGAACCATATTTCACTTCTAGGTACCACTGCCAGTCCAGATTGAGCAATGCCAAATGGCACATAAATGATAAAGAAGGAAAAAAGTACCGAAAAAAAGGAAACATTATAAAAAAGTTCAACTTGGTTGTGTTTCAACATGCACATATACTCATTAAACATTATAATGTTCACACAAACACAGCCATATCAGGATTAGAACCCCAGGACAGCAGAGCATTCAAAAGACACAGTTCAGATTATCACTATGTGCCACAAATATTATACTGTGAAGATAAAAAAGAGGTTACCTTACGCAATATGTGACATAGTATCGATTGGCATTACAGGTCCCACAGAAAAAATTCCTCACCTTTGTCTTGAGTAATTTTAAGTTAGGTGTGTGGGTGGTTGCAATACTGGCAACAGGGCAGATAATCTTTCCTCACACATTATAAAACAAAACATTTGAATACTGTACCTTTTTGCATCTCTTTATTTTGTGAACATCATTAAAATATCTATGCTTTTCTAAGAAGACTGTTATGTTCTTTGTCTTGCAGTTGATATATGTTTCAATGAGGAATCTAGCTGCTCCTTAAAACTACAGTGGTATTCAGAAGCAGAAACTGTTGTCATAAACAATTCACAACAGTATAAGGAATGTTCCTCTCCTAAGCCAGTCAATGATAGTCACAAAATTTCTTGTCAGTATCTTCTCCCTGACACACCTGATTGATACTGCAGTCATAATAGTAAGCATTGACACTTGCAAGCACTTAGGAGACAACACTTCTCGTGCTCGTCCTTGAAGAGGTAGGGCATATGCATGCAATTGTGTAGGTCCTTACACTGTGTTTACATTCCCTGTTTACATTTCTTGCACTTAGTATAGATTTTGGAATTCATGAATGCTAATGATTTCACCCCTGATTTGTATATTCACACTGCTGAATTTGCACCATATCAAGGTGATCATGTAGTCAAGGAAATGGTATTGTGGTAGGGGAGGCTGTTTGTCCAGAGAGGTGCATTCTGCTAATTGTTTGCAAAATATGTTTTAGTATTGCAACTAATTTGCTGTTAAGTTGCTGTTTTTATTTCATAAAATGCTATATTTAAACTTTACTGATGGACTGCATTTCACAGTACATCCACAGCTTACTGTATGCGTTCTGTGTTCCTTTCTGGTGACATAGGCATGTATATCAGATATTTGTTACATTACAAAAGTTTATGAGGAATGCAATATGACAGTATGTAACATTTTCTATGCTCATCTGGCAAGTAATTGCAGAAGAGTGTTCAATCACTTTTGCACATAGTTAAAGGTATGACAGTTGTAGTCCACATATGTGTTAAGCCTGTGATATATAACTGACCACCCTCCACACAAGTGGTCATCCAAGGATACTTTTACCTATTTGTACTAGAAAAGAATACATTTCTTTGGTTAATGCTGCAATGTACTACTCTGTTACATAGCTGTTGTCTTCCTTATGCGACCTGTACAGTTGCTTTTCATATCCTTTACTTTTTTGGAGGGGTGCATTTACTTGTGTGCACTAATAAGGAGCTTTAATTTTTTACTTATTCTATATATTGATGTTGGTTGTGACATGGTGGACAATACAAGGATATACAGAAGAAATTTCATGTAGGCGATGCAATTCTGTAAATCACACTCACATCTTTGATGTTAGGCTTACTTTCATGTATTCTCCCCTACCCCCCACTCTGTGCCAGTGATGGATGACTATGCACTGGGCTTTGCACATTTCTAATGTAGTTGCAGTTCCAAATATGTGTGGGAAAGTAAAATGCCAGATGCACACTATTGCTTAAAGTCCACAGGTAGATATTAAAAAAATCACAGTTATATAGTATTACTGACATTACTGTACACAGGACAGATGTGCCATCTTGGGGACATATAACTACCTGCATAAGGAACTAAGCAGTTAGTTTTTTTTCCAGGCAGGTTCCACGCTGGCCTTTAGATGAGGGGAGAAAAGGTTGCATATTTACTATATTGTTTCTCTATCTACCCAGTTTTGTTGTACAATTTTCTGTGTCATGCAATCCATAGTAAGTCAAACAGAGTATAAAAACATTCTTCTTCTCAACAGAGGTCTGGCATCAGCAGCAGAGGTAGCAGCTTTGACTAAAATCTGCTGCACATATAACTTTATAATGGCAGCAGCAAATACTGACATCCCCCCCCCCCAAGTGTAATTGTGGATGTAATCCAAAGAGTTTTGGATTTCAGGGCAAATGGCTACACTGAGTGTACAAGTACAGGATTGCTGTTTAGCTTCATGAATAGCTGCACCATGTTGGATTGGTTAATTAGCATGTAATTTGGCTACTTATGCTTTCATTAGCATATTCTGACATTTACCTTTGTTTGGAAGTCCTACACTAATTGTAGAGCTGTTTAATGAATACAAAAAATAGCATGCTATCATGAGAGAGACACACCATGCCACACATACTAGTGTAGCTGTTAAGGATTTCATCATCTGTATTTCCTAGTGTTACCAGTCTCCATTTTTTATGTATTTTCTTCTTTTCCATATACAGTTAATTGTGGTAAATCATTTTATCTTATTTCTTTCTCAATCCATTAATTTAATATTTTACCGAATACTAGTTTCTCATTTCTGTTCCTCTTGTTATAATATTTGTAATTCTAATCCATCTATTCCAGGTGCTGATTCTTCCCTACCTTGTTTGTTTCTATTTCCTCCATTTCTCTCATACTAATGTACTTTTCCAAATAATTATTAAAATTTTTAGATACTTTTGGCAATCTATACTTCTTCTTGAACTATTTCATTTTAATACTTTTCCACAATTTACATTATTTCTCTCTGCCTTCATCTAATATTTTCTTCTTCATCAAACATTGCAGTAATTCTTTCTTCTCTTGTTTCTTTCTCTTTTCTACAAAATGTTGATATTCCCTTTGCCTTTAAAAAAATTGTCTAAATAACATATTTTAATTTTCCATTTTCATACAACTCTCTTTTTCTTATGTCACCACCTTCTTCTGTTCTTTGTTTGTGTCTTTTTGTGATTTCATTATATACTCTCATATTCTTTTGCTTCACTTTTTTTCCTTTTTTTTCTACACTGAAAAATCTTTCTGTATTTTTCTTCATAAGCACTCCACCAATCTGTCAAGTTTTCCTTATGTTTTCTCTTTGTCATATGCTGTTCCCATAACACCTTATGTTTCCTTCTCTTCTCACCTGTTTTGGCAATCTCTGAAGTCAATATTTTATTCCTTTCTGTTCTTTTATTACTTCTCTGTCATCTCCTATTCCAGCTCGTACTGTTGTATGATCTTAAAACTCAGCCATTTCTACCTGACCTATTATTTCTTTTAAATCTTTGAGTGGTTCTACTACAAATCATTAATTTCCACAAAACCAACATTCCAAAATACTAAAAAATAATGATCAAAACATAGAACAGCATGGCCCTAATACCCCCAAACGTATTTATACCAACTCCAAAGTTGCAGCAACTCAAAGGGAGTGATCTCACAAAAGACGTGAATCATTGCCTGTGCACAGCATACCTCTCAACCTCTTAGAGCAAGAAATCTGTCCAAAGTCATTACTAAAAGTGGGACAAATGTCCAAAAATAGGGTTTTAAATATTGCTCTTACATACTTTGAAAGTTGATAGAATAACAGGTTTTGTATTAGCATGGTTTTTCTGAAGGGCATGAAGTCTGAAACTCAAATGTCTGTCATTATTTTCTTATTTCAGTTTTTAATGATTTGCCAGTTATTGGCCAGAAAACCACAATTTTATGAAAAACAGGCCAACAATATAAGGCAGAAATCTGGACATTCTGTGAAAATCTGTACAGTTGAGAGGTAGGGTGCACATTTATTTATTGCACTGACAATTATTTTTCATAGAACACAGCAATCTACTTGAGACTTATGATGTTTTTTCTTGTAGGCAAATAAAGCCCAAGGAATTTCACCGGAACCTACTGTAGAAGAGGCCTTTGAATACAGTGAATAATCACTCTGTTCTAAAAGTTTCCATTCTCTATTTTCCTTATGTTCAACTCTTCATATCTTATAACATTTTTATTACTTTAATAGTATATAATGTTATTTCCCCATGTCGTTTCTCAAATTGCAGCTAAAATCACCTACCATAATAACTGACATATTTAATTGGACACTGTTTTTAAATTCCTCAGACTTCATTTCTCTCTCTGTCATATTGATTTATGCATAAATTATCCTTACACATCTTTCCCTCTTCCTTATATCACATGTCACTAGTCTTCCTGGAACTACTACTTGTCATATCCATTACCTTTATTTCTTCACTTACAAAATACTATTCCTGAACATATATCAATCCCCATTGACCATATAATCTTTTTACCCCATGTTGACTTAATTATTGCCCTTGTGCTTCCTTCACATATCTCATATCTACCAAATATATAACCTCCATACCTAGTTTTACACCATTCAGTCACTAGTATACCTCTAATATCATTCTTAATGCTGTGTAGCTTTGTAGGTATATACTAGGCTAATGGCCACCGAGCCTTTATAAACCTAGCCATGCAACCTAACCCAGTTGTGTCCCTGTGTATCATGGATGTTCATGTTTTTCTCCACTGGATGTGTATTTATGCCCTTTATTTCTCTGTTTTCTTTTTTTTTCAACACTGCATGCCGACATTTGTATTCTGTTTATATATTTTCTAGTAAATAATTAATTATTCTGTAAGTTGGAGCTTTTCTGCTCAGGTCTCCACTGAAAACAGGCCATATGGCTCAGTTGGACTAACCCAGTTAAACAAAAAAATAAATAAATAAACGTTTATTATGATGGGGTATATTGGTCAGGAAGTTTCTAGATGTTATGTGGGGTATACATGTTATTTTGGGCATTACTGTCTACCTCTGTCTATTAGTGACACAGGGGCCAGTCCTGGGTGAATTTCTGATTTTCAATCCATTGGCCAAGGTAACACTTAAACACTTAAATAAGGTTAAGGATGGACTGTGCTTTGCATGGATGGAAAGCCTGTTCCAGAAGCTGGGGATCCTTTGAGACACATATCTGTCTCACCAACATGCCTTATTTATGTCAAACACAAAATTTAAATCCTTGGATCTAGTGGTTCTGATGCTTTTTGTTCTGTGAATCTGCAAATGGTCCCTCAGAGCTTGATCTGAGGATGCCTTGTATGCAAGGTATACATCTCCTTTCAGTAACCTGTAGGAAACTGAGTATAGAGACAGGGCTTTAAGGTGATCCATAAAGGAAAATACATTTATACCCTGAATTCTCCTAGTAGGGAACCTTTGTGGGTGTTGCAACTGTTACATATGTCTGGTCAGATACTTGCTGAAAGGTGCATTTCATTCAATGATGGGTCTGGTTAGGGTTGAATAAAGTGGAACTATGACATCCGTGGACCTGGATGCCATGCCCTTAGTTATAATTTGGGCGACGCAGAATGACTCTTTTTACTACCTTGGCCACATATTGGTCAAAAGCCAGGTTGTTGTCTATATATGTTCCCAGATCCCTGATTATAGGGTTAATGCTTAGAGGTTTCTGAAGTCTGGTCACTGAAATACTGGTCTGCTGCTGCAATGATCTCTGAATCACTTGAAAACTGCCGCTCTTTCAAGCTCTTTTTAAGATTTTAAAACAGGAAAGAGTCAGATGTAGCAAGATCTTGTGAGTAGGGTGGACGGTCTATGTACTCAAACCCCAGTTTCCTCAAAACATCCATCATTTTGCCAGCCTTATGAACAGGTGCATTGTGTTGCAAAAAGAGAACTCCTTTCCCCGACTTCCCTCTCCTTTTTTCTTTCAATGCTTCCTTTGATTGACACAGCAAGTTACAGTAGTATTTTGCATTAACTGTTGGCTGCTTGGCAGATAGTCAGTCATTATAACACCTTCCTCATCTCAAAACACTTTGGCCATGACCTTTCCTGCTGACTTTTGGGTCTTGAACTTTTTTGGTCCTAGTGAATCTGACAGCTGCCATTGCATGGACTGCTATTTTGTCCCAGGATCCTAATGGTGTAACCATGTTTCATCAACAGTAACTAGTCATTCCAAAACGTTGGCACCAGCTCGATGAAAATGCCACAAAATCAACTTGGAAGTGTCCACTTGATGTCTTTTCTTGTCTACATTCAAACATTTGGGCATTCACTTGGCAGACAGTTTCTGCATACCCAGCTGCTCATGAATTATAAACCCTACTCATTCCCCTGGATATCTGTAGTGTCTCAGCAATTGTTTTAGCTGATATGTGCTGATCTGCCCAAATCAGGTCATGGGCATGGCCAACAATTTCTGGAGTTGACACCGTTTCAGGCCGCCCAGACCTTATTGCATCTTCTGTCTTGAAATCTCCAAATTGAAAGTTTGCACACTATGTGACAATGTGAGGTGTTGCCATCTGGGCCAGGGAGTATAGGGCAGTGCATGTGTAACATATGCCAGCATAGTTAGCTGGAGTTTTGTAAATAATTTTGTGTCATTTGACTATCACACTGACTTGTACAGATGATTGTGTTAAAAATGTATCAACGGTGTTATTATAACTGATTAAATGTTTATGTTTAAACAAAGAATTCAAAAGAGAAGAGTAAAGGTTTTTGAAATTGTTCTCTAATTTTGAAATGGTCTATTCACAAATCTTAAATACCATATAACCAATTTTTAAATAACTGAGATGACAAACCTGACAAGTCAGAAGCCAAACTTCTGGAACACTGACATTCCACGCCAGGTAAGTAACTGCTTGTTCCATCTAAAAAATTGATTAAAACTGAAGCAAACTAAATCCACCCATGTGGGGGGTTTCACCCCCACACTCCCCTATGTGGGTATTGTGCCTTCCACAGACCCCCTAACTAAATATGCCAACTCTGAGATTGCATTACCATGGGGGTAAGGGGTAAAGTTACCTGGAGTGAAATGTCAGTGTTCTGGGACATTGGTATTATAGTTTTTTAGCTTTGTCTTTTAGGTATTTTAAAAGTTGGGAAAGTGGGATTTTGCTTTAATGAAGCTGACTCTTTTCAAAATAGTGCAACAGATCTTAGCAAAGCTCTGAATGTGTATTGTACCAGAATCAGGTGATCAAATGTGATGTCATTCTATAATCGGCATTCAGAGGATGGAGCTCACACGACAGCTTGTTCTGTTTTCTTTTCTTTGGAACCTGAATTAAAATATATGACAGTTATCACAGTCAGCTAGTTGAGTTCAGTTCAGTCTATTAGACGCTCATCTCCTTGAATTGTAGAAGTAAGCACCTCAGCAACTAATCTTGCCTTGCTGTATTAATTAATTTAGCTAGAAAACAGTAATTCTTTAGACAGTCAGGAAATACAGTGAGATCAGTTAAGTAGTGTTCTTTTGCATCTATTTGAATCTGTCCAACTGTGTTATTTTTATTTCTCCTGGGATTGAAACTCTGATGTTTATTGTACTTAGATATTTAGTATTCTCATGTTTTCTATTTTATTATTTATTATTAAACATTCTTATACTTTTCATTGTGGCTGATCTTTTAGAGAATACTTTTAATGTCTTGAGGGTACTTGTGCTTATTTAGTGACACTATGGTCAATCTAAAAAGCCTGGCTGCTTTATTTATACTCTACCTTTTATGTTAGGATTGATTTTACTCAGTATAATTGGATACCCTTGTAAAAGCCTGTGATTAGTTATCTGGTAGCAGCTTAGTTACCTTATAGTCTGGGCAGATGGGTACAGCTAGTAAATATGTACCAGGCTTTCCCAGGAGTGCCAAATACCCAGGTGTGGGTGTGTCAGCTACTTGGAACTGGGACACAATGCTCCAAAGTGAGTCTTGTTTAGCATCTGGAGAGACAGAGAATCCAGTCCCAGGTTTGGGAGTGTGCTCCCTGTATGCTCTTGGGGGAAATGTATTGATGCAGAGAGCTGCATTTGAAAATACTATGTAAATCCATTAATGTTTTAGTGACTGTCTTTTGCTGGTGTCAGTGGTGAGGACTGAGGCTCCTTGATTACTGGCCTGCGGAAAGAGAGACGGTCCCATACCACTTCTTCACAGTTGAAAAAGGGCACTCTTCACCCAATGTTTGCATCATGCATTCATGGATTTCCTTTGGAGTTTTTTCTGCAGGAATAGGAAGTTCATGACGGTTTGGAGTTTCACACTTGATAATGCGGCACTTTTTGTTGACATGGTTCAATAAATTATCTGAAACAATGTCAAAACATAGCATTCCAATTCTGCAAACTGGCACTTTACAAGATGAGATAACTCTGTTTTCAGTTACGGAAGCAAAATAATGCTCAGAATTTAGAAAGTTGGTCAGGCTTAGAACTTTTCAGCACCCCCATATGGGAGTTTCTCTTCCTGATTTTAACCATAAATTGTTTTCTGTTGTTAAATTCCATATTAAGGTTAAGATTCCACCAGTGTAGTGTGTTTTTAGAGTTGTTGGACTTATTTCTAGTGGGTACAGCAGTCTCTATTCAGCCATTTACATGGTTGTACAGGGTCTCTGTGAAAAATTCTGCATAGATTGCTGTGAAGTCAAGGTTTGGAGGGGCATTGAATTTTGATAAACTATTGCTTAATAAGATGTAGTTTGCATTGTAATAGTTCTTTACTGTTATAGGGTTTGCTGGGATTACTGAGATGATTTTTATTTTAGAGATAACTGTGTGGTCTGACCTCACCAGTGAGGATGTGACATAGTGGGGGGGGATACAGTAGTCTACCATATTGATGAGTATCAGGTTCAGTATGTTTGAACCTCTGGTAGGTGTGCGCATTAACTGGTCAAGGGTATTTGTGTTAATAAAGTCCAGGAATCAGTGTCTGTGAGGATGAGGCACTGCATGTTTTCCAGCTTATATAGGGTATTTGTTTAATGGTTGGTGTGTCCAGCAGGTCTAGGTACAAGCTATAGGATTCTAAGGACATATATAAGATAGATAATATACAATTCCTTTATTGTCATTGCACAAGTTCAACAAACTTTGTAGCAATCCTCTTAAGGTGCATTCATATGTATACTGAACATGAATAAGTAAGAGACTACAAAATAATACAATATAAAACAATAGCGTACAATGCAATACAATGTAGTAAACAACTAAGTTATTGTACTTGAGTATAAGTGCACATGAAAGGAATAAGGTAAGGTGCAGATGAATGTAAACGTATACCTTATAGTGTAAATGGCTATTATCTGTACTCAGTGTGAGTGTTTAGCACTGTTCAGTTCACATATGGCCTGGAATAGAAACTGTTCTTAAGTCTGTTTGTCAGAAATGGAATGGACTTTAACCATCCGCCAGAAGGCATCAGCTCAATCAGGTGATGTCCAGGGTGAGAAGGGTCTTTCAAGATGCTTGTTGCCCTGCTGAGACAGTGAGAGCTGAAGAGTTCCTTCAAAGAGGGCAGTGAACAGCCAATGATTTTCTGGACAGTTATTGATCCTTTGAAGTGCCTTCTTGTCTGCTGCCAAGCTGTTGGCATACCATGTGGAAATGGAGTATGTCTGCACACTTTCAATAAAACAATGGCAGAAAGACACCATTAGCTTTTCCTGTAGGTTGTTTTTCCCTGATGGTCCAAAGGAAATGGAGTCTCTGCTGTGCCTACTTGACTACATCCATGGTATTTATGGACCAAGAGAGATCTTCTGCTACATGTACACCTAGAAACTTGAAGGCAGGAACCTTTTCCACAAAGTTTCCATTGATGTATATTGGGTTGCGATCTGCATTTTACCTCCAGAAATCTATTATGAGTTCTTTTGTTTTGGTAGAGTCAGGGCAAGGTTGTTCTCAGTATACCATGCAGGCAGTCTTTGAACTTCATCTTTATATGCTGTCTTATCTCCTCCTGAAATAAGTACAACCACTGTGGTGTCATCCACAAACTTAATGACAGTATTATTAGAATGAGAGGGGACACAGTTGTGGGTGTAAAGGGTATACAGAAGGGGGCTCAGCACACAGCCTTGTGGGACACCAGTGTTTAACCTGAGAGTGGAGGAGAGGCATGGGCCTAGTCTAACCATCTGAGGACAGTTAGTCAAAAAGTCTTTAATCCATTGGCAGGTAGTTTCTGAAAGTCCTAGGCCAGTGGGTTTAGAAACCAGTCTATCTGGGATAACTGTGTTAAAACCTGAAATAAAGTCTACAAAGAGCATCCATACATAGCTCCCCTGCTGCTCAAGGTGACAAATAGGGGGTGACCTATAGCATTTTAACATATGGTATGGGACTTTGTCTATGTCATTTGCACATTTTTAAACTGCAGGGCATCATCGTGTTTAACCAACATAGAGATATGTTTGTTGTTAATATAGATTGAGACCCCTCCATCTTTTCTCCCTATCTAAATGTGTGGAAGACAATGAAGCCTTGCACTGCCAGAGTACTTCCTACAGATTTAAACTATATGTCAGTATAGGTAGATATGTCTATATTCTCCAAAGTGAGAGGGCATGTAGGGTATGGACTTTCTTGTTTAGACTCCTAGCAATGAGCAATAATGCCTTTAAGTTTCTTTGGGTTCTATTCACTATGTCAGTAAGTTTGTTAGTTTGACATTCTATAAAAAAGGCTCTAAGGGGTGGATAATGTTTTAGTCAATATTCGGAAGCCTTGTTATCCCATACTGACAAATATTGAATCCCCTTGGAAAGACACCAGAAAGTAAGCCAATTATTGAAGACAATCATCTTTTGCTCATAGTGTGGCATCATCCTTGGTTAAGGTAGAATGCTGCACAATGCAAAGTACATGCCTGCCTGAGACACATATTTATAGAGATCAATAAAGTCTCTCTTCATATAGTCCAGGGAAGTATGTCTTAGGTCATTAAGTCCCACATGGACTATGATAGAATCATATTGACACCTGTGGCATAGTGACTTGAGTGCATGTGTAAAATGACTGATCCTGGCTCCAGATAAGCAACTAACCGTTACGTTCTCCCTGTACAGTCTGGTGAGTGGAACATTTATGTGTCATGCAATGGAGTCTCCTATAGCAAGAGTCCTGGATTATGTGTTTGCTTGCCTTATGGACTTTGCTCTTGGGACTCCGCTGAGTGAGGGTATATATGTGGTGTGGATTCATTTTAAGTCAACAAAGGTAATTTCAGCAAATGAGAAAAAAAAAAGGAAGACTGCCCATCAAAACGACCATTGATGAACAACTCAGCAGTTTTGTTTTTTCTCGGTGGAAAGCTACCATGGACCTCCATGTGTTGGGAAACCCCCACACCACCTGAACTTATATATATCAACTCTGAGGTTCCATAACAGTGGAGAAAAAAACAAACTCCACTGTTGGTGAAAGTAATTTTGGTGAACAACACTCACTCTTTTTGCATTTGCCGAAATTATGTTCGAAGAGACTGTGTGCTCCTCTGTGGTGTTTCATATTACTTTTGGTAACTGCTTTAGAGATTGCTTATAAGGTGTTGCTGTTTATAGGCTTCCAAGGTCTTTGAGGTTTGGGAAGACTGCATTTTAGTGCTTAAACATAAGTTGGTGTATCAAACTCAAAAAATGATTATTATGATTATAACCAGTTCTAACAACAACAACAAATTCACTATCTACTCAAACACTCACCAAAACTGCACAATTGCTGCAGTGGCACAGGCTAAGCTATTGGGAATTCCCAATAACCACCCACCTTGATGATGATAGTCACTTAAAAATTAAAACTAAACTAATGCCAAAAAACTACTCTACCAACACGTATCATACCAACAAACAACAACAAGCCATTAACAGCCTGCCAATTGCATTGCTCCTCCATCTACTATATCACTCATCTCTCATTCATCTGAAACTAAACAAAAAAACTGAACTAAGCAAAATGGAAAAGCTTGCTTTGAATTGTTGCTGCAAATTTTATATATATAGAACTCATCACTGTACACTGTTGAGACAGCTCCTGGCCCCTGCTTGAACTGCAACCCCTCTAACCCTCACAATCCTCTGCCTCTCTGTCATTCTCTCTATTACCCCCAATAGTGTCCCTGCCCTCAAAAAAAACAACACACCTCCGCCTCAAAAAAAATAGATCATCATCATCAAGCAAACTACTAAGTCACCAACAGCTACAGCTTGGAGATGCACTATATAGTAGTTCAGTGGCTAAAAAAAAAATGGAACCCCCCCCACTAGCATTCAAAACACATCATCCAAAGGATAATAGTTTTTCAATCTAAATAAATGTGTGGTGGACATTATGTGTGACGGATGTTGTGTCCGTTCTTGAAATCCTTGCTTATATGCAAGATTTTTGCCTCCATTGAAATTATGCATGTACATCTCTCACATACTGTGTTTGTCTCTTTAAGGATTAAATGGTTGTATGTGAATATGAGAAAATTGCTACATTGTCTCAAGATGCCCATATCTAGCAAGCTAACTATGGAGACATTTGGGAATTGGATGTCCATGTTGTGCAAACCTGTATTTTTATGGGCTACTATAGATTGTGGACCGGTTATACAGAGGGCTCCTTGGGTGATCTCTGAGGTTTGGCACTAGACTGGGTTAGTTTGTGCTACAATTTGATAGTAGTGCTGTTTATTATGTAAACTATCTGATCTATGCTTGCCTTCATGCAGTGGCTATGTTTTAGCCAGACTAAGTTACAGTTTTCAGTTCTAATGATAGTTATAATTTACTTTCTGGGTGTTTGTGTCTATACAGAGCACTGCTAACCTCTTGATGTAAAAACACCAAAAAAATTGCTTGCGAGTGTAACACTACAAAAAATCAACTTAAACAAACTAGCTTGATAAGGCAACTTCAAGTATTTAGGGACCTTTATAATGATTTAAAGGCAAAATCAACAAATAAAGCAGCATCACTCTGAACAGTTAACTGAAGTGCAATACAATAAAATAAATCTTTCATCTGCCAAGAATGGAGCAGGATTAACTTAGGGACCCCTTAGAGTATGACGAGGGCACCAAGTAGATGGGATTTCTGGGAAAATGAGCAGGAGACAATTTGTAGTAATGGAGGTTTACTCAAGTGCTGCATTGTTTTTCTGGGTGAACAGTATTATGGATATATATGGAAAACAGTGAATGGGAAAGTATTTAAATAGTTTACACAACAGTTAACAGCAATGAAAGAGGGGAGGGACAGAAGGACTTTGGAAATCAGATTACCACGAAAGTTGGAAGCCAGAGTCACAGCCTTTTAAAAGCTGAAGGCAAGGGTGGGAGAGTTAGGATAGCTCTATGATTAGAATTTCAAAAACTTAATGTCTCAATGGAGCTGGAGCAGACTCAAAGAACAGGATAAAAAATACAGTAGCAAGGTAAACAGAAATGTACTGGAATTCAACTTCAAGCAGAATTCACAATACTGCCAATACTACAATCCCACCACAGACCAAGACACCAGACTACTGGAATGCAACTTTAAGCGGGTATATACAGCTATAAAAAGTACTAAATAACAAATGCTGGAGTAGATTTCACAATACTGCCACAACTGTAATCCTGCCACAAATTAAGGCACCAGACTGTGCAGAAATCCACCAGTAATGCTGTTATTAAATGACTGAATGTATCTCGAATCTGGCAGTAGATCACTTACTGCCACAACTGCTATGAGACTGACACCTCAGACTGGGTTTAAAATATAAAAATCCACATTTTACATGTACGTTTACTTATGGAAAGAGAAGTGCAGTATAATGTATAAACAATACTAAAATCTTGCAGTAATACATAATCTTCCCACAACTGCAAATTAAGCTACAAAACTAAGGTTCAAGAGCAAACTAAAAAAAAATGGAAACATAACTTTTTTGGCTAAACCATGGAGAAAAAGCACAAAAATACAAAAAAGTATCAACACACAGGTGCAACAAAATATTTAAGCTGAATTGAAATAAGTTTTTTTTTATTCCGTTTTGATGAAAAGATTGTATCTCACACTTTGAGGCTTTAAATGCCAATCAGTACTGAACTAAAGACCTTGGCGGATGTAGCTCTGTGCTAAATATAGCAGACTTGCTACAAAGGGATCCAATATTTTAGAGGTATTATTTGTAAGTCATGCATTTCCTTTTTGTGTCTTTCTTATTTCCAGTTTTTATTTTTATTTTCTTTCTCCACACCCTTTCCCAAATGACAGATCATCATGTTCTTCTTGTTCTTCTCCTGTCTCAAATTCCCTCTTCCCTTGTTCACTTCTCATTGCTGCATATTTGTTTTTATCTTGCACTGTAATGCTTTCTGTTTGTAAAATATTTTCTCTCTCATTGCTATCATCCTTCTTCATACTAGGTACATTTACTTTTTCAGTTCTCTCACCATAATATTTTTTTCACCAAATTCTTCATATTATCCTCAGGTGGTCTTTCTTCCAAATTATGTGGTTCTTCTAACCTTTCTTTCTCTAATAAAGGAAAGCCAAACTAAAAATGTCCAAATTCATTGCATTTTCTACACCTATGCCAGTGATCTTTTTTGTGGTATGTCCCCTTTCTCTGCATTGATGGCATCTTCTTTTATAACAGCCTTGCATCAAATCCTTCTCTTCTCCTCAAAAAAAAAAAAAAAAAAACAACATGCTTTAGGTTCACTCCAGCACCTCAGTTCCCCATTTCCCATTTGAACATCTGAAATATGATGAATTTTCCCTCATGCACTTCCAGTGTCACTCAACCCTCCCATAACCCCATCCAAATGTTTCTTTCAGAACACATTTTTTTAAATCTCATGCACTGTAGTACAAATAGACATAAATAAAGTCTTTAACTTGAGTTCCTCTATGACAGATGTTCTGAATTGCACATTTATTTTCTTCCTTAACTGCAGTCCCAAGTTCAACAATGCATACTCACTCCATGGTTCAAATGACCTCCTTTTTAACACTTCATTCATATATTTTTCAAGTAAAGTTCTAAAAGTAACTTTGCAAAAGTCTTCTTTTCTCCCAAGTATGTTAATGCATTTATTTGCAAAAGCCTTCTTTTCCCCAAGTCTATTAATGCATTTATGGCCTGAACGTAAACCAAAAAGGTCTAATAATATTGTCCATAACTTCAAAACTGTTATTAATGCCAATTATCTTTGTTTTCATTCTTACCATTGGCCTTCAATTCTGGTTTTGTTGTCCTAGCATCATTCCTCTACTTAGATTCAATTATAGTATCATTTTTCCTTTGCCTACCATTTATTCATAAGTAACAGTTTTTTACTGCACAAAATACCCTGCTGCCAGAGAATGGCTTTAAAACCAACTGCTCTACCTCCAAAGGATACGTCCAAACTGCTATTAGAACCTTCTGCTAATCTAGTGCTTTTTCCTGATTCAACTGGCAGCAGCATGTCTGTTACCGATACCAGCTTGCCATCTACCATATTACTCCAGCTTACTTTTTCATTAGCATTTGGCATGTATTGATCCATCATCTCAATTAACTGAGGAATTTCCAGACCACCTTCCTCCAACTCTGTTACAGCACTCTCCTCTTTTACAGAGTCTGTGATATATTCTGCAGCACTACACTCTCAGCCTATTGTCTCTTTTCTTCCACTGTCTTGGAATTCTCCAGGCAATAACATCACCTTGGCACCACCTAGTACTCAGAAAGAGTAAGTGAAGTCAACAAGTTCCCTGATCTAGTTAGTATGAATACCACATTGGGTCTCCCTTAAAAGACACAATTGGCCTAGTAGGAGTAACCCACTCAACAAAACAAACAAACAAAAAATTAGATCAGATTATCTATAGTGCATTGGCTATGCACACAAAACAGATCAATGAAAAGCATTATAATATGCATGGAGGTCAGGATGTGTTATGAGAGCAGAATCAAATTAGCAGATTAAAATAGATGCATACATCACACAACCAAACAGCAGAGTCTGTCTCTCATATTGTACAAAATGGAAATAACTTTTATTTATTCATGACTAATTGTTTATATGTGTGTGTGTGTGTGTGTGTGTGTGTGTGTGTGTGTGTGTGTGTGTGTGTGTGTGTGTGTGTGTGTGTCTGGTTTTATGATACTATAAAAAGCTGGCTCTGCCTTATGCATTTTAAATGAAACAGTATTTGAATTCACACAAGAGGAATTGTCTTTTTCTTTTAATTAGGTTTATATATATATATATATATATATATATATATATATATATATATATATATATATATATATATATATATATACAGAAAAAAACTTCAAAAACAAAATCATCCCCAAGGGGGGTGCTACAGGAAACAAACACTGGAGACAGGAGCTGATTACAGAGCACTTTCATTCGGTTTTATTACTACTACAGAGCTCTGAAGAAGTTCGTAGTAATAAAACCGAACGAAAGCGCTCCGCAATCAGCTTCTGTCTCCAGTGTTTGTTTCCTGTAGCACCCCCCTTGGGGATGATTTTGTTTTTGAAGTATTTTCTGCATTTTAATAGTGTTTCTTCGTGTTTCTACTAGTCAGTTTTGTCGTATATATATTCATAGGTTCATATGTATGTTCTAGGCTATCTGCCCAAGGGCATTTATAAGCCTAGCCAGAATGTGTTGGCTTTCACCACCCACTCCCCCTTAGATTAGTTCTCTGTGCCTCTGTCCAGCAGAGCCATTAGTTCCCTGCATCACTGTCCAGCAGAGCCACTGCAGTGATACCCAGGGTAAATTTTCTGTTTCCCATCCACCCGTCAAGGCTCGTTTGAAGAGTGTTAGTGAGGGGCTCTGCTTGATGTATACTGGAATCCTGTTCCAGAGCATGGGGAGTCTCTGGGACAGGAATATATATTTCAAGAATGTCCTATTTATCATTGTGGTGAGGTTTATAACTCTAGAGCATGTGGCTCTCCAGGATTTGTTTTTTTTAGGTGGAGCATGTCCATCAATTTTGGGTTGGACATGGCCTTGTATGTCAGACAGAGATCACCTTTGAGTAAGCGGTATGCAACTGAGTACAGCTCGAGTTTCTTGAGTCGGGCTGCATAGGGCATCTGTTTGAGGCCAGTAATCCTCTTGGTGAGGTACCTTTGTGGTCTTTCCAGCTGTTGCAAGTGTCTTGTAAGGTACATCCCAAATGGGGTGTTGTATTCTATGATGGGTCCAATGAGTGATGTGTAGAGAGGCACAATAACCTCTTTTGTTCTAGATGCGAACCCTTTTGTGATTAGGTGGGCCACATTGAAGGATTTTCTAACCACCTTGGCAATATGATTATCAAAGGAGAGATTACTTTCTACTTGGGTACCCAAATCCCTTATTACATTTTCTGTATTTAGGTGACTACCACCTATGTGGTAGTTCACGGGTACTTTATTTTTTCCAAAGGGGATGACTATGCACTTTTTGGCATTTAGCTTGAGGCCATGATTTTGACACCAGGTAATTGTCTCAGTGAGACCCTTCTGGAAGGTGTCTGTATCAGCTGGAGAATCAATTATGGCCCCTAGTTTGCTGTCATCTGTGAACTTGGTCAGCCATAGTCCTCCTATGCTTGCCTGTACCTCTGAAAAGTATATACTGAACAGGAGGGGTCCTAGGACAGAGCCCTGGGGTATGCCACTTGTAACCAGTTTAGAGTCGGACGTAGAGCCTGTAACTCTCACCTTGTGGGTTCTATCCATGAGCCAGCTGGCAACCCATCTCGTGACATAGGGGTTTGTGTTCAAGCTGGTGAGCTTGTTTAGAATGGGGAATGGTGTCAAAAGCCTTTGCAAGGTCTAGGTAGGCCATGTTGACCTCCTTTCCCTCATCTAATGCCTTGGTAACTGTCTCAAAGAAGTCCACCAGGTGTAGGAGGCATGATCTGCCCTTAACATAGCCAAACTGGGTAGGGTCCAAGGTTTGGAGATTCCCAATGTCTCTGTTAATGAGTTCCATGATGATGCGCTCCATAGCCTTGCAGACCAGGCTAGTCAGGCTTATAGGGTGATAGTTCCCAGGGTCCGTAGTGGCTCCACCTTTGTGGAGTGGGATAACTGTTGCTGTGCACCACTCTGTGGGTACATAGCCTGTAGAGGCTGAGTTTGAACAGTGTGTTTAGGTGAGGGGTTAGTTCATTTTGGAGCTCATGTAAGACACAGCCTGGGACACTGTCCAGTCCCATTGAAGCTGTGTTTTTGGCTTTGGATAGGGATGTTTTAACCTGTGTGTTGGTGATTGACAGGTCCCTACATTCTTCTGGTATGGTTATGGGCCCTTTAGGGGGTGAGAAGGGGGTGAAGTTTGCACTAAACCTGTCTGCCAGAATGTTGGCGATATCAGTCGATTAAGTGAATTTTGTGCCATTCTGCACTAACTCAGAGCAGATCTGAGAGTTTCCACTAAGGTTCTTGACATAGCTAAAGAATGCTTTGTGATTATCTTTGGAGTCATTGGCAATTTTTCCTTAAAATTTTAATTCTTTAATTTAATTTTAATTAAATTTGAATTTTTATATATATATATATATATATATATATATATATATATATATATATATGTTAGAGCAGGTCATTAAAGCTTTGAAGCTTTGTCTAAGGCAAAAAACACAGCATCTGTGCGACCAAATGGCATACCAGGCTCTCTTCTAAACAAACGT